>NC_074706.1:9237530-9267530 GCF_029448725.1 Salvelinus fontinalis
TGTGTAAATATTTGTATGAACATAACAAGATTCAACAACTGGGACATAAACTGAACAGGTTCCACAGACATGTGACTAACAGAAATGGAATAATGTGCCCCTGAACAAAGGGGGGGTTAAAATCAAAAGTAACAGTCAGTATCTGGTGTGGCCACCAGCTGCATTAAGTACTGCAGTGCATCTCCTCCTCGTGGACTGCACCAGATTTGCCAGTTCTTGCTATGAGATGTTACCCCACTCTTCCACCAAGGCACCTGCAAGTTCCCGGACATTCTGGGGGGAATGGCTCTAGCCCTCACCCTCCGATCAATGAATTGAGATCATCCGGGTTCTTTGCTGGCCATGGCAGAACACTGACATTCCTGTCTGCAGGAAATCACACACAGAACAAGCAGTATGGCTGGTGGCATTGTCATGCTGGAGGGTCATGTCAGGATGAACCTGCAGGAAGGGTACCACATGAGGGAAGAGGATGTCTTCCTTGTAACGCACAGCGTTGAGATTGCCTGCAATGACAACAAGCTCAGTCCGATGAAGCTGTGACACACCGCCCCATATCATGATGGACCATCCACCTCCAAATCAATCCCACTCCAGAGTACAGGTCTCGGTGTAACGCTCATTCCTTCGACGATAAATGCAAATCCAACCATCACCCCTGGTGAGACAGAACCACGACTCATCAGTGAAGAGCACTTTCTGCTAGTCCTGTCTAGTCCAGCCACGGTGGGTTTGTGCCCATAGGCAACGGTGTTGCCGGTGTTGTCTGGTGAGGACCTGCCTTACAACAGGCCTACAAGCCCTCAGTCCAGCCTCTCTCAGCCTATTGCGGACAGTCTGAGCTGTGAAGTTATTTGGATTTTTACGAATTATCTTTGAAAGACAGGGTCCTGAAAAAGGGATGTTTCTTTTTTTGTTGGGTTGATGTTGGCACCACACAGAGGAGCCACACAGCAACAGCAACAGCAACAGCCTTGAGACAGTCAGATTCCCCCTATTTACATCTCTCTCTCTCTCTCTCTCTCTCTCTCCCTCCTCTCCTCTCTCTCCTCTCTCTCTCTCTCTCCTCTCTTCTCTCTCTCTCTCTCTTCTCTCATCTCTCTCTCTTCTCCTCTCCCTCTCTCTCTCTCTCTCTCTCTCTCCTCTCTCTCTCTCTCTCTCCTCCTCTCTCTCTCTCTCTCTCTCTCTCCTCTCTCTCCTCTCTCTCTCTCTCCTCTCTCTCTCCTCTCTCTCTCTCTCTCCTCTCTCTCTCTCGCTCTCGCTCCTCTCCTCTCTCTCTCTCACTCTCTCCTCTCTCCTCTCTCTCTCTCTCTCTCTCTCTCTCTCTCTCTCTCCTCTCTCTCTCTCTCTCTCTCCCTCTCTCTCCTCTCTCTCTCTCTCCTCTCCTCTCTCCTTTCTCTCTCTGTCTCTCTCTCTCTCTTCTCTCTCCTTCCCCCTCTCTCTCTCTCTCTCTCTCTCTCTCTCTCTCTCTTCTATTTTTTTGTATTGAACTGTTGTTTATTCAGGGGAACCCATAGAGACCAGAGTCTCATTTGCCATGGTGCCCTGAGGACAACAATACAACATATTCAAAATGATCAATACAAATAAAATAAACTACAAATTACAGAATCAACACTACAGCTTCAAACACCACAAATACAATTATTTACATGAAATCCAAAGAGTTTCAATTATCATTAGATTCATTCAACATTAAAGTCCTGAATTGCCCTACAGGCGCCAGAGAGTCAAGGTGTACATGTAGTGAGTTTTGTAGGCTATTCCAAAAATGGGGTGGACTGAAACTGAAGGAGGATTTACTTAGATCAATAAGTACTAGTTGAACCTTGAGAGTTAACTATCCCTGTGAACGGGTTTGGTGTCGCACATTTTTAATTTTGAACAGTACGTTTGGTAGGTCGGAACCTCTACGGGATCGGTGTCCCTATACCAGGACGGTTGTTGCTCAATATGCTGGCTTTGTAAGCAAAAAGGGAGTAATGACGTGATCTAGGGGACTCTAACGAGGACAAGCCAACCTTTTGATACAGGATGAAGTGATGCGTAGTAAAACTGTAACCTGTGATAAAGTGAAGGGCTCTGTGGTGGACGGCATCCAAAGGTTTAAGAGTAGTTGCTGCTGCATTCCGATAAATGGTGTCACCGTACGTTTTTTAAACGTCAAATTACTGTCAATCCAAAAGCCCAGATAATTATAGGCCGGAACCTGCCTGATGAAAGAACCATCCAATGCATAAATGTGTAAGGCATCTCAAAAATTTCTACGAGAATTAGAAAACAGCATACATTTAGTTTTTCCGGCTTTAAGTACCAATTTTAAATCGACAAGGTCCTTCTGCAAGGAGACAAAATCAAATTGCAGCTCCAACATAGCCTGGTCAGCCGTAGCGGCAGTAGTGTACAGAACAGTGAAATCTGCATACAGATGAACGTTACAGGTCTTTGCAGATAGACCAATATTATTTATATAAATAGTAAAGCGGACAGGTCCCAAAATCGACCCCTGTGGGACACCTTTAGTAATATCAAGGTAAATTGACTTGACACCATCAGAAAGCACACATTGTGTCCTGTCTGACAGAAAGTTGTACACTCAACTTTCGTGCCAGTTCCACTACTCTTAAACCTTTGGATGCTGTCTACCCTAGCGCCCTTCGCTTTATAACAGGTGACAGTTCCTGCATCCTGTATCAAAAGGTTGGTTGGTCCTCATTAAAGTCCTGTAGATCATAATCTGTCTCCTGTCTCAACCAGACAGAAACAGAAGATAACAGAACCTGTGAGCACGTACATAGACAAAACACATCGACAAAACGCATAGACAAAACACATAGACAAAACACAGCTTGACTCCTCCCCTTCTCTCTCCTCCCGTGGTTCTATCTCCCCCTCCCCTCTTTTCCCTACCTTCACGTCGGCATCGTTCTTAATGTACCACTCCAGATTGTCTGTGTCCATTTTCCAGAAGGATCCCTTCACCCTCCAGTCTCTCCAAAGCAAGATTAACAAGGCTCGCTGTTACAGGGAAGGTAGCTAGCTAACAGATTGACAAGGCTCTCTGTTACAGACAAGGCTCTCTGTTACAGGGAAGGTAGCTAGCTAACAGATTGACAAGGCTCTCTGTTACAGGGAAGGTAGCTAGCTAACAGATTGACAAGGCTCTCTGTTACAGGGAAGGTAGCTAGCTAACAGATTGACAAGGCTCTCTGTTAGAGGGAAGATAGCTAGCTAACAGATTGACAAGGCTCTCTGTTAGAGGGAAGGTAGCTAGCTTACAGATTGACAAGGTTCTCGCTAGCTAACAGATTGACAAGGTTCTCTGTTAGAGGCAAGGTAGCTAGCTAAGCTTACAGAGCTGAGGTGTGGTGATGTTGTCACAGCGAAGACAGAGCCGGCGAGTGAAGAGAGAGGAGCCTTGTGTGTACGTCTCAGAGATAGAGACGGAGGGGTGTGTGTATGTGTGCATGTGTGTATGACTGTGTGTGTATGTGTGTCTGCACTCATTGACTGGTGCAGCGTAGTTGTGTGTGTGGGGGAGACAAGTGCAGCCCCCGCCGGTAGCCAGGCAACTGCAGCTCCCTGTATTAAAATGACTTGCCTTATAACTCCCCCTCACACACCCACACACACACACACATACACACATACACACATACACACACAGCCCAATTCACACATACATCTGTGAACCTACTCATGTACCATGATGATAAATCCCCTACCTATACACATGCACAATGTTCCAAGTTCCAAGATGGCTTAGCAGTTCAGACGTCATTTTTGTCCTCGTACTGTCTTGTCCTGTATATATATATTTACATATATATTTACACCTTCTTCGCATATCTTTTATATTTTTTATTATCCAAGAACTCAACTACAAAAGCTTTCCTGCAACCCGCCTCACCAATTTCAACAAAAAAAGTATTATTTACCTCAAATCTGAAAATCCACAGTGGAAGCTAACCAGGGGCTAATCAGAAGTTAGCCAGAAAGCTAACCAGAAGCTAGCCGAAAGCTAGCCGAAAGCTAATCTGAAGCTGCCCAGAAGTTAGCCGGCTTGCTGGCTAGCGTTGGTGTTTCAGCTGCCCACGTTGTGGTCATCAGCTATTCCTTTAGCTCGATAATCACTTTTGTGCAACGCGACTCGGACCGGAGCATACCGGGCCTTTTTTTCTCTCAGTTTCCCCGGATTTCAGCCGCAGGCTCTGGACATTTGCACCTTGATTTCGCAGCTAGCTAGCTGCAAACCGTGTGACTATTGGCTTACGTCGATCCCGGAGCAAACTTAAATTATTCCGGAGTTAGCCAGCTGAGGAGTTCCATAAGCCATTCCTGGGCTACAGTCACCTATCCGGACCCGTTTTTTTTTTTTTGCTGCAGATACGGAGCCCCACCGGGCCTTCACGATTGACTGCCGACGTTATCTGCCCGAGGGAGTTATCCAACTGGCACCTCCGTCGCGACGTTACCTGAACGCTCATCTGGGGCCTGCTAATCGTTAGCTGTCTTATCGGCTGCTATCTGAATAAGTATATCGGAAAATTTTATTTTATTTTTTCTTGGGTCACTATATCTATTTTGCCAATTGGATTGATCCCCTCTACAAGACACGGAACCCCACTAATCTACCGGAAACGCACGAGGTGTCTAAAAATAGACCTCCATCCTATGCTATCTTGCTACCGATAGCCATCTACCCGGCCAGCTGTCTGGATCGCCGTGACCCCAACCAACCTCTACTCACTGGACCCTTATTGATCACTCGATTAAGCATGCCTCTCCTTAATGTAAATATGCCTTGTCCATTGCTGTTCTGGTTAGTGTTTATTGGCTTATTTCACTGTAGGGCCTCTAGCCCTGCTCACTATACCATATCCAACCTTTCAGTTCCACCACCCACATATGCGATGACATCACCTGGTTTCAATGATGTTTCTAGAGACAATATCTCTCTCATCATCACTCAATACCTAGGTTTACCTCCACTGTATTCACATCCTACCATACCTTTGTCTGTACATTATTCCTTGAAGCTATTTTATCGCCCCCAGAAACGTCCTTTTACTCTCTGTTCTAGACGTTCTAGACGACCAATTCTCATAGCTTTTAGCCGTACCCTTATCCTACTCCTACTCTGTTCCTCTGGTGATGTAGAGGTGAATCCAGGCCCTGCAGTACCTAGCTCCACTCCTATTCCCCAGGCGCTCTCTTTTGATGACTTCTGTAACCGTAATAGCCTTGGTTTCATGCATGTTAACATTAGAAGCCTCCGCCCTAAGTTTGTTTTGTTCACTGCTTTAGCACACTCTGCCAACCCGGATGTTTTAGCCGTGTCTGAATCCTGGCTTAGAATGACCACCAAAAATTCTGACATTTTCATCCCCAACTACAAGATTTTCAGACAAGATAGAACGGCCAAAGGGGGCGGTGTTGCAGTCTACTGCAAAGATTGCCAGCAGAGTTCTGTTTTACTATCCAGGTCTGTTCCCAAACAATTTGAACTTCTACTTTTAAAAATCCACCTCTCTAAAAACAAGTCTCTCACCGTTGCCGCCTGCTATAGACCACCCTCTGCCCCCAGCTGTGCTCTGGACACCATATGTGAACTGATTGCCCCCCATCTATCTTCAGAGCTCGTGCTGCTAGTCGACCTAAATTGGAACATGCTTAACACCCCAGCCATCCTACAATCTAAGCTTGATGCCCTCAATCTCACACAAATTATCAATGAACCTACCAGGTACCACCCCAATTCCGTAAACACGGGCACCCTCATAGATATCATTCTAACCAACTTGCCCTCCAAATACACCTCTGCTGTTTTCAACCAAGATCTCAGCGATCACTGCCTCATTGCCTGCATCCGTAATGGGTCAGCGGTCAAACGACCTCCACTCATCACTGTCAAACGCCCCCTGAAACACTTCAGCGAGCAGGCCTTTCTGATCGACCTGGCCGGGGTATCCTGGAAGGATATTGATCTCATCCCGCCAGTAGAGGATGCCTGGATATTTTTTTTAAATGCCTTCCTCACCATCTTGAATAAGCATGCCCCATTCAAGAAATTTAGAACCAGGAACAGATATAGCCCTTGGTTCTCTCCTGACCTGACTGCCCTTAACCAACAGAAAAACATCCTATGGCGTTCTGCATTAGCATCGAACAGCCCCCGTGATATGCAACTTTTTAGGGAAGCTAGAAACCAATATACACAGGCAGTTAGAAAAGCCAAGGCTAGCTTTTTCAAGCAGAAATTTGCTTCCTGCAACACAAATTCAAAAAAGTTCTGGGACACTGTAAAGTCCATGGAGAATAAGAACACCTCCTCCCAGCTTCCAACTGCACTGAAGATAGGAAACACTGTCACCACCGACAAATCCACTATAATTGAGAATTTCAATAAGCATTTTTCTACGGCTGGCCATGCTTTCCACCTGGCTACCCCTACCCCGGTCAACAGCACTGCCCTCCCCTCTGCTACTCGCCCAAGCCTTCCCCATTTCTCTTTCTCCCAAATACAGTCAGCTGATGTTCTGAAAGAGCTGCAAAATCTGGACCCTTACAAATCAGCCGGGCTAGATAATCTGGACCCTTTCTTTCTAAAACTATCTGCTGAAATTGTTGCCACCCCTATTACTAGCCTTTTCAACCTCTCTTTCGTGTCATCTGAGATTCCCAAAGATTGGAAAGCAGCTGCGGTTATCCCCCACTTCAAAGGGGGGGACACTCTTGACCCTAACAGCTACAGACCTATATCTATCCTACCCTGCCTTTCTAAGGTCTTCGAAAGCCAAGTCAACAAACAGATTACCGACCATTTCGAATCCCATCATACCTTCTCCGCTATGCAATCTGGTTTCAGAGCTGGTCATGGGTGCACCTCAGCCACGCTCAAGGTCATAAACGATATCTTAACCGCCATCGATAGGAAACAATCCTGTGCAGCCGTATTCATTGACCTGGCCAAGGCTTTTGACTCTGTCAATCACCACATCCTCATCGGCAGACTCGACAGCCTTGATTTCTCTAATGATTGCCTCGCCTGGTTCACCAACTACTTCTCTGATCGAGTTCAGTGTGTCAAATCGGAGGGTCTGTTGTCCGGGCCTCTGGCAGTCTCTATGGGGGTGCCACAGGGTTCAATTCTTGGACCGACTCTCTTCTCTGTATACATCAATGATGTCGCTCTTGCTGCTGGTGATTCTCTGATCCATCTCTACGCAGACGACACTATTCTGTATACTTCTGGCCCTTCTTTTGACACTGTGTTAACAACCCTCCAGGCGAGCTTCAATGCCATACAAATCTCCTTCCGTGGCCTCCATTTGCTCTTAAATCCAAGTAAAACTAAATGCATGCTCTTCAACCGATCGCTGCCTGCACCTGCCCGCCTGTCCAACATCACTACTCTGGACGGCTCTGACTTAGAATATGTGGGCAACTACAAATACCTAGGTGTCTGGTTAGACTGTAAACTCTCCTTCCAGACTCACATCAAACATCTCCAATCCAAAGTTAAATCTAGAATTGGCTTCCTATTCCGCAACAAAGCATCCTTCACTCATGCTGCCAAACATACCCTTGTAAAACTGACCATCCTACCAATCCTCGACTTCGGTGATGTCATTTACAAAATAGCCTCCAAAACCCTACTCAATAAATTGGATGCAGTCTATCACAGTGCCATCCGTTTTGTCACCAAAGCCCCATATACTACCCACCACTGCGACCTGTACACTCTCGTTGGCTGGCCCTCGCTTCATACTCGTCGCCAAACCCACTGGCTCCAGGTCATCTACAAGACCCTGCTAGGTAAAGTCCCCCCTTATCTCAGCTCGCTGGTCACCATAGCAGCACCTACCTGTAGCACGCGCTCCAGCAGGTATATCTCTCTGGTCACCCCCAAAACCAATTCTTCCTTTGGCCGCCTCTCCTTCCAGTTCTCTGCTGCCAATGACTGGAACGAACTACAAAAATCTCTGAAACTGGAAACACTTATCTCCCTCACTAGCTTTAAGCACCAGCTGTCAGAGCAGCTCATAGATTACTGCACCTGTACATAGCCCATCTATAATTTAGCCCAAACAACTACCTCTTTACCTACTGTATTTATTTATTTATTTATTTTGCTCCTTTGCACCCCATTATTTCTATCTCTACTTTTTTCTATCTCTACTTTTTTCTTTTTTTTACTTGCTATATTGTATTTACTTTGCCACCATGGTCTTTTTATATTTTTATTAATTTATATATATATTTTGTTTGCCTTCACCTCCCTTATCTCACCTCACTTGCTCATATTGTATATAGACTTATTTTTCACTGTATTATTGACTGTATGTTTGTTTTACTCCATGTGTAACTATGTGTTGTTGTATGTGTCGAACTGCTTTGCTTTATCTTGGCCAGGTCGCAATTGTAAATGAGAATGTGTTCTCAATTTGCCTACCTGGTTAAATAAAGGTGAAATAAAAAAATAAATAAACAATGCACACACACACAAACATACAAGTACCTACACAAGTACCTACACACTTCCTCACCCTAACCGCCTGACTGCACACCTCACTGACTGCACACCTCACCCACAACCACCTAACTAACCCGGCACAACCTCTAGCAGGGACCCACCGTCCCCCCTTGTCATCCCCAGCTCCAGTCTCCTGTGGAGCTGGCTCTCTCCTCCGTCAGATAATGGTAACAATGCAATCAGCATAATGGCCCCTGCTGATAAGGACACAGTGGAGAGATCCCTCACTGGGTCTAGAGAGGCTAGCGATCTCTATTAGAAAGCCTCAATCAGCATGACAATGATGGTGGAAAAAGACAGGTTTCTGGAGATAGAGATATTCCTGACTTTGAGTATGGGATTGGTCTCTAAACTCATCTGAGGATCTGAGGTTGGTTGAGGGGGCTTGGAGGGTCCTTATATGATATTTTACACAGAGAGCGAGAGAGAGAGAGAGAGAGAGAGAGAGAGAGAGAGAGAGAGAGAGAGAGAGATGTGAGTGATGTGAGCGATGTGAGCGGGAGTGTGCGTTCGGAGCAAATGGAATGGCATCACACACATAGAACCCATGTGTTTGATACCATTCCAGCCATTACCACAAGCCCATCCTCCCCAATTAAGGTGCCACCAACCTCCTGTGGCATCCATGTATGTGTGTGTGCGGACAGGACAGTAGATACGGTAATGACTAGAGACACACTCGTCTCTAATTAGCAGGAGAATGACATATGTACCTTCAACTAATGAATGAATGGATTAGATGGAGAGTCAAGTGGTAGCTCAGTTGGTAGAGCATAGTGCTTGCAACGCCATGATAGTGGGTTTGATTCCCCGGTCCACCCATATGTTAAAAAACATGTATGTACGCATGACTGTAAGTCACTTAATGGTATATGTGTTTTTCTAAGTGTGTCATGTGGTGGACATGGGTGGAGGAGAGGTGGATGGATGTGTAGGTGGGTTTGTTCGGTGATGCCACGACTATGTTCGTGATTGGACTCACATCCCAGCACCCTCGGCTGCGGGGGTGAGCGACAGAGAGGAAACTTGGTGCAGCGTTACCTAGGCGATGGAGACAGACTCAGGAAGGCTGTTCAACTGAAGTAGCACTGAGCACTGCTTGAGGGAGAGAAAAAGAGAGACGGGGGAGAGATAGAGAAGTGGGGAGAGGGAGAGGAGACAGAGAGTGTGAGTGAGAAAAAGAGGTGTAAGTTGCTCATCCTTACTGAAAGAGTTAAGCCATCCATTCAGAGTATGAATGATAAAATCATAACTATAAAACGGGTGGTTTGAGCCCTGAATGCTGATTGGCTGAAAGCTGTGGCATATCAGACAGTATACCGTGGGTATGACAAAAAATATGACTTACTGGTCTAATTACATTGGTAACCAGTTATAATAGCAATAAGGTATTGTGGTATATGGCCAATATATCACGGCTAAGGGCTGTATCCAAGCACTCAACATTCCGTAGTGCATTACAACAGCCCTTAGCCGTGGTATATTTGCCATATACCACACCTCCTCGGGCCTTATTGCTTAAGTATAGACTAAGTATAGACTAAGTCCTCTTCTTTTCCACAAAGCAGCTTTTTTTGCCTAGTTGCCTGACAATGCACTCTCCATGAAGCTACATTATAAATACTACAGCTACAGCCGGTCATTAGACTGCTACACCAATCTGTTGATGAGACGTGTCCTGCAGGACTACTTGGCTGGAAGCCATACACACTGCTGCGGTGTTGGTTTGTTACTGGTCACAGAGGTCAAGGACAATCCAAGGAGAGGAGCACAGCAGGAAGAACCAGTCCACATCCTAAATTAAAAGTTTTGCAACATTTTATCCCTTTCTTGAACCCCTCCCATTCTCTAGTATGACGCCTGGCATGTATGATCAACAAGTCTAATGAATTCAATTCCTCACGACGACCAAGTGAATTCAAATGCTTTTGAAGACGACTGAAGTACAAAATGCAAGACGGCGGTCATGTTCACTGGGTAATATTATTCAGAGTCCTAGGCCTAAATCAGCTCTGCACATGAAAGCTGGGGATGTTTTCAAAGGCTCTACATCGCTGCAGCCACGTTGCCTTACTGCCAAGGGAAGAACAGCAGTACGGTTTAATTAGCCACCAGAGGACCAGAGGTTTTTGCAACCTTGCAGCAGTACGATCTACAAATGCCAGTCATATGCTGCCTCTGTCTCCACTTTGCCGTAGAGTCCCCCCTTTCCTTCTAACTCTGGGAATTTCATTGAATTGATTTCAGGAAGATTAGATCTAATTGGCATGAAATGTAATGGAATTTCCATTCCCAAAACAAATTATGACAAGAATAAAAACTCTCTCTCTCTCTCTCTCTCTCTCTCTCTCTCTCTCTCTCTCTCTCTCTCTCTCTCTCTCTCTCTCTCTCTCTCTCTCTCTCTCTCTCTCTCTCTCTCTCTCTCTCTCTCTCTCTCTCTCTCTCTCTCTCAGGGTTGATTTTGAGTTATATAAAAACAAGAGGCAATCAAAGTTGTGCAATGAAACAGACAATAATCTGTGAAAAGTGTTGCTTTTGAGCAATTCCACAGTAACGGAATTGCGCTGACAATGAGATTTTTCACTTTAAAATGTATGCCAAACAAAAAAACATTGATTTAAAAGTCTAACAAACCATACAACTCTATGCACAAGGACTACTTTTAACAAGTTACACTGAACATTTTGCTAAAACACAGTTTCTGGAAGAACTGTAGAGGTGCAAAGTTAAATATCTGCTCTGAATTAAGATTCAAAGATGACTGCAGAAATAATGGAGTGTCAGCTATGATATGACACCTTAACTTTGAAAAATTATATTTTGGTATTGAACTACAGTAAGTGAAGTGGATTTACAATCGGTAACGGAATTGCAGGAACGGAATTTCATCATGGGTCCCTGATCTGTACTATAGAGAAGTGCATAATTATGGATATGAATGTAATTCTCTTCATGGTGATGTATCCTAACCAGGTACACAAAGGTAGAAATGTGCAATATCCTCCTTCACATATTTGCGTATTATTCTACACACTATTACTTTAATGTGTTTCTGGCCCCAATCAAGACCATATTTGGTTGGTCTGGACCGGACCAATCATAGTGTAATGCTCGTAATTGGAATGAGAAGAGGAGGACCAATGCGCAGCGTGGTATGTGTCCATGTCAATATTTAATGAATCAACTGAACACTGAAAATACAAAATAACAACGTGAAAGACAGAAACGAAAACGAAACAGTTCTGTATGGTGCAGACAAACAACAGAAAATAATCACCCACAAAACACAATGAAAAACAGGCTACCTAAATATGGCTCCCAATCAGAGACAACGAGAGACAGCTGCCTCTGATTGGGAACCACACCAGGCCAAACACAGAAATAGACAACCTAGACATACAACATAGAATGCCCACCCACATCACACCCTGACCAAACAAAACATAGAAACATACAAAGCAATCTATGGTCAGGGCGTGACACATAGACGTCTATGTTTCACAAGTTTGAACATCGAAGTACAGCACAGAAGAGCTCAGTAGTGTAGAATTCAGTACAGTACAGCACAGTAGAGTAGAGCAGAGTTCAGTACAGTACAGTAGAGTAGAGTAGAGCAGAGCTCAGTACAGCACAGTAGAGTAGAGTAGAGTTCAGTAGAGTAGAGTAGAGCAGAGCTCAGTACAGTACAGTAGAGTAGAGCAGAGCTCAGTACAGTAGAGTAGAGTAGAGCAGAGCAGAGTTCAGTAGAGTAGAGTAGAGCAGAGTTCAGTACAGTAGAGTAGAGTAGAGTTCAGTAGAGTAGAGCAGAGCTCAGTACAGTAGAGTAGAGTAGAGCAGAGCAGAGTTCAGTAGAGTAGAGTAGAGCAGAGCTCAGTAGAGTTCAGTAGAGCAGAGCTCAGTACAGTAGAGTAGAGCAGTGTTCAGTACAGTAGAGTAGAGCAGAGCTCAGTAGAGTAGAGTAGAGTAGAGTAGAGTAGAGCAGAGCAGAGCAGAGTTCAGTACAGTAGAGTAGAGTAGTGTAGAGTAGAGTAGAGCAGAGCAGAGTTCAGTACAGTAGAGCAGAGCAGAGTTCAGTACAGTACAGGACAGTAGAGTAGAGTAGAGTTCAGTAGAGTAGAGCAGAGCTCAGTACAGTAGAGTAGAGTAGAGCAGAGCAGAGTTCAGTACAGTACAGTAGAGTAGAGTAGAGCAGAGTTCAGTACAGTAGAGCAGAGCAGAGTTCAGTACAGTACAGGACAGTAGAGTAGAGTAGAGTTCAGTAGAGTCGAGCAGAGCTCAGTACAGTAGAGTAGAGTAGAGCAGAGCAGAGTTCAGTACAGTACAGTAGAGTAGAGTAGAGCAGAGTTCAGTAGAGTAGAGTAGAGTTCAGTAGAGTAGAGCAGAGCTCAGTACAGTAGAGTAGAGGAGAGCAGAGCAGAGTTCAGTAGAGTAGAGCAGAGTTCAGTACAGTAGAGTAGAGTTCAGTAGAGTAGAGCAGAGCTCAGTACAGTAGAGTAGAGCAGAGTTCAGTACAGTAGAGTAGAGTAGAGTTCAGTAGAGTAGAGCAGAGCTCAGTACAGTAGAGTAGAGTAGAGCAGAGCAGAGTTCAGTACAGTACAGTAGAGTAGAGTAGAGCAGAGCAGAGTTCAATAGAGTAGAGTAGAGCAGAGCTCAGTACAGTAGATTAGAGTAGAGCAGAGCAGAGTTCAATAGAGTAGAGTAGAGCAGAGCTCAGTACAGTAGATTAGAGTAGAGCAGAGCAGAGTTCAGTAGAGTAGAGTAGAGCAGAGTTCAGTACAGTAGAGTAGAGTTCAGTAGAGTAGAGTAGAGCAGAGTTCAGTACAGTAGAGTAGAGTAGAGCAGAGTTCAGTAGAGTAGAGTTCAGTAGAGTAGAGTAGAGCAGAGCAGAGTTCAGTACAGTAGAGTAGAGCAGAGTTCAGTACAGTAGAGTGGAGTAGAGTTCAGTAGAGTAGAGCAGAGCTCAGTACAGTAGAGTAGAGCAGAGTTCAGTACAGTACAGTACAGTAGAGTTCAGTAGAGTAGAGCAGGGTTCAGTACAGTACAGTAAAGTAGAGCAGAGTTCAGTTCAGTACAGTAGAGTAGAGTTCAGTAGAGTAGAGTAGAGCAGGGTTCAGTACAGTAGAGTAGAGCAGAGTTCAGTGCAGTAGAGCAGAGCAGAGTTCAGTGCAGTAGAGCAGAGCAGAGTTCAGTACAGTACAGCACAGCAAAGTAGAGTATAGTTCAGTACACTACAGTACTTTACATTATAGTGTAGTCAACTCTAGTGTGCTCTACTGTGTACTGTACTCTACTTTTCTTTACTGTACTCTACTCTACTGTACTGTGCTGTCCAAATTTGTGAAAATAATTGTGGTTTGCGACAACTATGATTTCCGATTGTAGCCCATCCGATTGTAGCCAATCCGATTGTAGCCGTTACTGATTTGGTAACAGAATTTAGAGTTGTATTCACTTGATAATGCATAAAAAACTATAACTAATTGGTAGGTCTACCTTTACTTGTTACTTCTGTGAACTTTTCTTATCCTCATCAGGGAGAGAAATTAGAAAGTGTCTTACAGATACGTTTTTGGGACGGGAATTTCAAGGCACAAGGCAGTGTTTCTTAAACTTACAGAAGGCAGAAACATTTCTCCAAAACCAAATATAAGTGTTGATATTATTTCACTTTAAGACTTTTTCCTGTTACATGTTTTTTAAGACCCCTCTTCCATCTGTTTGACCAGAAATCAAAGTCTTTGCTTATTCACAATTTTTAGGATGTAAAATGGTTGAAAGATTTATATACGCCTTAATTTAAAAAAAATATATAGTCTTATCTTTTATTTGACATCCAATTTAATATGCTCCTATGAACTTCACATGTTGGTACTCATGGTACTAATCTACATGTACTAATCTACATGTACTAATCTACATGTAAGGCTATGTATAGATTCAAAGCATTTCAAAGAAATTAAAACCATTTATAAGAAAGGACTGCTGGACAGAAATGGACACTAAATCCTTGATCCTTTGAAGAAGCAACAAACAGCCGTAATGTTTTAATTCAAAATGTTAATATACAGCCTTAAAATTCCAGTTTCCAATTCCATACGCTACAAAATGGATATTTCGCAGTGTTGTGGCTACATGAGAGTGGAACAGGACTAGGTCTACGTAGTTGCCATCCACACACACACACACACACACACACACACACACACACACACACACACACACACACACACACACACACACACACACACACACACACACACACACACACACACACACACACACACACACACACACACACACACACACACACACACACACACACACACACGCGCACACGCACACACTGTGCCCTAAGGGGATCAGCATGATTGTTAGTGAAAGTGACTTGCAGAGGATACTGAACTAAGTCTGATTTCCTATTGGCTGAAGTCTGGTCCTGTGCTCATGGTAGACTCAATGCCACCTGACATCAACTAATCTGTGTCACAAATGAAACCTATTTCCCTATGTAGTGCACTACTTTTGACTAAAGTCCTATGGCAAAAAAAGTGCACTACATAGGGAATAGGGTGCCATTTGGGACACAACCTTAGCCTACAGGCTACAGGAGCCATTCACTCACCCTGACACACTACTATCTAGTAAGAACCTGAGTCGTGTGTAGCATGTCTGTAGGTAGGGCGATTACCCATACTCTTTCCTCTCTCTTCTCCCTGACCCCTGACCTTAGAGCGTGAGATGCCATGGATTGAGTTGAATAGATTGAATTATTTATGGTTGTGTGTGTGTGTGTGTCTGACTATTTCCACCTGAGAACGCCATTCACGTTGTGTCAGATCTGTGTTGTGTGTGGACCTATGGAAATATGCATAGTGGAAACCAAACACCTCCTTGGACCATGCTGTTGACCTGTGGGAGTGGTTTATAAGTGCTACCGAAATGAAACCAGAGGGACACTGTATCCCCGATCTAACTCTTAACGCAGATGGTTCACCACAATATCCTCCATCATTAGACTTTCCATAACGCCGTGCTATCCTTAGTTTAGCTGAGACACATCCAGTTAGAAACAGAGATGAACTCACTTGACACATGGAAGAATAGGCCAGCATCTGAACTGAGGTATTCTCATGTGATAGGTAGGCTACAACATACTGTGCAACAAAACAATAAGCCAAATCTACATTTGGAGAGCTTGGGACGATAAGGTTCTATCTGCAACAAGATGGTTCTGAGATAATTGGCTTTAAGTTCAGAACCCTCATTGGTTTGAATGGTGTCAGCAATTATTATATGGTATTCTTTTGAACCTCACAACATGAATTAGGGTATACCACATGACTTATTCCACATTTTGTTCTGTTACATCCTGAATTCAAAATGGATAAAAAATATAAAAAAATCATCACCCATCTACAGACAATACCCCATGATGACAAAGTGAAAACATGTTTGTATACATTTTTGCAAATTTATTGAAAATTAAATACAGAAATATCTTGTTAACGTAAGTTTTCACACCCGAGTCAATACATGTTAGAATCACCTTTGTCAGCGATTACAGCTGTGAGTCTTTCTGGGTAAGTCTCGAAGAGCTTTGCACACCTGGATTGTACAATATTTGCACATTATTATTTTATAATTCTAATTCTGTACAGGCTTCCTTCTTTTCACTCTGTCATTTAGGTTAGTATTGTGGAGTAACTACAATTTTGTTGATCCATCCTCAGTTTTCTCCTATCACAGCCATTAAACTCTGTAACTGTTTAAAGTCACCATTGGCCTCGTGAAATTCCTGAGCGGTTTCCTTCCTCTCCGGCAACTGACTTAGGAAGGACGCCTGTATCTTTGTAGTGACTGGGTGCATTGATATACTATACCTTCAAAGTGTAATTAATAACTTCACCATGTTCAAAGGAATTTTCAATGTCTGCTTTTTTATTTTACCAATAGGTGCCCTTCTTTGCAAGGCATTGGAAAACCTCCCTGGTATTTGTGGTTGAATCTGTGTTTGAAATTTTTTGCTCGACTGAGGGACCTTACACAGATAATTGTATGTTTGGGGTACAGAGATGAGGTAGTCATTAAAAAATCTTGTTAAACACTATTATTGCACACAGAGTGAGTCCATGCAACTTCTTATGCGACTTGTTAAGCACATTGTTACTCTTTAACTTTGTTTAGGAAATGTGACGCAGTATTGAACAGAACAAGGCTATGTCAATAACCCAATTTTGTCAAAAATGCAGATAGACCCTTAAAGTCCCAAGCTCTCGATTGGTCAACCGTTTATAAATACAGTGGCAGTACTGTGAAAGGTGACATATATCAGCCTGTAAATAATGTCATCCAGCCCTGACAAAAATGAACAAAGATGAAATCCTCTTTTGCACACCTGTACGATCACAGTCACGTTGACAATCAAGAACCCTGTGGGTAACGATGGACACAACCTCTGCAGACTCAAGACTAGGTTATATCAACAGACACGTTTAAACGCTTCTCTCCCTATTTCCCCAATATCATGCTGGACTGTATATCGGACAGTATGGCGTCTATTTGCTCTTCTCTTCTCCAGTACTTGGATGATACAGTACGCAGAGCCACTAGCAGCTAATAATAGCTTAGTCTTAATTCATTCAGTCAGTTCATGTGTGAGAACGAAACACCTGTTACTCGCTACAGTATCCTCAGTGGATTCTGTCTCCGTCGCTCCTCTCCTCTAACTGACGCTGGCCGTTTAGGAGATGTTTAACGACGTGGTGATTTGCTGACAGGTGGTTGATGACAGTGTACTGTGTAACGTCAGAGTCAATATGACTGTGATACGTGGTTGTCCTACTTAGCTATCCTAAGATGAATGCGCTGACTGTAAGTCGCTCTGGATCAGAGCGTCTGCTAAATGCCTACAATGCCAATGTGAAATGTTAATAGAGACCCCTGAGTATGGCACGGCTGGCTGTCAGTGTGGCGAGACAGAGAGAATTCACCTGGGAACGCAGTGTTCCACTGCAAGCAAGGCGCCAATGCGAAACGCAGAGCAACGTGTGATACCATAAAACACAGGTGAACATGAGGATTGTATGCATTTGCCATTCAACACATCAACATGTCATTGGCAGTGGTTGGCTTTTACTTACATGAAACACTAGGCAACAGTACGTTAGCACTGCTGTCTGATGGATCAAACTCATCTGCAGTAATAGCATTCAAGCTGAAACCACCAATATAATGATCCACATATTTATGTGTAGAATAAATAGCCTTTTTGAGTAAACTCTGCATGCTACACTCTTGTCCCAGATTTACTGTAACATACCAGGTGGACTAGACTACTTAGCACTTGCTTAGTTTATCCTACCCCCTATCATAGTAGCATAAGCTGCAACTACATGACAATACCCACTCTGTCCAAGAGCATGACCCGTGCAACGTGTAAGCTACAAGCAAGTGTATCCTGCATACATGACACAATGTGTTGACATATGGGTTGTGGACACAGAGTTCTAGCGAGTTACCACAGTATCTAAGGGTGCGTCGGGGGACTCCACTCCAGTTTATTCAATAGGATTAGCCTAATAACCCCCACATGGTTATGTATTTATGAGCTAATTAAACCACAAAGGATGTTTAAAATACTACACTTAATCTGTTCCTGAGTTCCTGAATATTTTAGGGACGTTTTAAAATCATTCAAAGTGGAATAAGAAAGTGCCAATCTTGAGTCTTCTTACCTTCGGTGACCCCTGTCAGTGGACAGCGAAGTGGTGCTGAAATCGCTGCTCAGACACAAATTGTCAGAGAGTTAGAGGACGTAGTAGGCTCAAATAGGCTTTGCTGCGGGTGCAACGATTGGCTACTTCAGCGGACGGTTTTAGCCACGTTGTTGCTTTCTGGACGTCCATTGGTTGTTTAGCCTGGCAATCAAAGATACCAGGTGTCAGTTTCACGGTTAAAGGCATACCAGTGGTTTATTTCGAGTCATCTTGACCAGTAGGCGGTGCGTAGCCGCCATAGACAGGCTTCGCCAGATTGTAGTCCAACCAAAATAACGCGATCATTTTCTATTCCATTGTTAGAGCGTTCGAAATACACACGTATTCTAATTCGTAATTCCAAGCACTGTGTGTAATGATAATGGGTATAGCCTACATTGGCTACAATACATTTAGTTTTGGTGTTCCCTATCATGATCGTCTTATGTAATATAAGTCATGTATCATTTAAGAAAATCGGTGGGAATTGATTGACTGGATAAATAGACGTTATATGAATAGATATTTGGGTAATTCAAAGCTGATGATAGCCTATACATTACCACATTGCTTTGTGAATCAATCAGATTAAAAACGAATAATAAATTGGTAAACAATGTGCCTGCATTTGTGAGTAAAAAGAGGAGGGGTGTACAATGCGCACCTAGCTGAAAGCACCAAACGGAAAAACAATATTGAGTACGACTCCCAATTATAATGAACGATATATGTGTCCTACTACGGAATGACCAGAAGATAGCAGCACTACTCTGGCTAAAACATCTGTCTGGTTGTTTTTGAGGCTACTGTAGGAGGGAAACTGTCTGTTTAGTAACAGCAGTGAAAGAATGAGAGCAATGTGAGTGTGTGAGTTTACACCACAGGCGAAGGCTGACGGATCAGAAATGATGGAAATAGACTGACATGACTTGTGCACAGGTGCAATGTTGCCAATTCTAAAGGCCAAAAAGCTACATTTACAATGTAAAGAAATATTGATGGAATCCGATTTCAGTATAAGCAATTCAGTATATAATATATTTTTCAGCTATAATATTTGGGTACAGAAATATGCTATTCGCATCAGGAGAGTAGCCAATAACAGGAAAGCAATTCACATGCAGCACCATATCATTCATTATACGTGCCTATGGAAGGACTAGATAGAGACGTCATTTCCCCTAAAATTGATAAACAACAACCACAGGAAGGGGTGGGTGTGTATATGTATGTGTGTGTGTGAGAGAAAGAGAGAGAGAGAGAGAGAGAGAGAGAGAGAGAGAGAGAGAGAGAGAGAGAGAGAGAGAGAGAGGGGGGGCTCTAAATTATTACTGTTATTATGTTATGCAAATAATAGTGTAAAATAGCAGACCCAAAGTAGCCAAGGGAGATGTAGAAAGGCATGACTTGCAACCAGGTCCTCAAGTGCTGAATGGTTTATTTACAGCGAGGGAGTGGAGCAGGTTGTCCAATGTCCATGTTTAGGCAACGGTGAAGAAAAATATCAAAAGACACAACTCTACATGACACCAAAAAAGGAAATTGACTCACAGACATAGCTGAATAAACCTTTGACGATAAATAAACAGTTTAACATGAATCCACTGCAGCTCAAAGCAGCACAGCCCATCTCCACGAATGCAGAATGTGTAAATGCACATGTAAAGGCAACTGTCTATCCCTTCCCTGGACAATACCACCCTCACCCTCATAACCAAGTAAATAACCAAGACCACAGGCAAAGTGAAAAAACAAAGTTCATGCAGTTCCTCTCTGCTTCCCTCATGTCAAAATAAAAGTCCCCCAGAAGTTCTTGTTTTTTTTGTACAGGTATTGTGCACGTGCATGAGGTAAGTGAAGAGAAACTGCATCGGGTCTACAACAGACCCAAGTTTAATTATACATTCCATTAAATGTTAGTTATTTCACTTTGCCTGTGGTTTGGAAAGTCGGTTTAATTTATGTTCTATTAGATGATTTTTTCTAAATCCCCCCTGCATAAGGACCAACCCTACTGACAGTTGAAATTGAATTTTATTTAACTTCTGGCTTCCGGTGGACTATCCCGCTTTTTTTTGGCAAGCTAATTCCTAGCAATGCTAGTGTATACTAGCGTTGCTAAAAGCAGCTAATGTCTAGGCTGATAACATCCCAAAAACATTCTGAGAATGTTTCTGATACAATCTAATTTACAAAAATGTTTTAGATGAGATATCCTTGCAATGTTCTAACGTTCACAAAAATGTGATGCACAACATCTTTAACAACCACCCCAGAACACTCCCCCAAAATGTATATGTTTGTATAAAATATTTCCCCACAATGTTTGCTCCAGACTGTTTTCACAACCTAATGCAACATTCTGGGAACCTTCAAAAGAAAATACTAAATGTGTTCTGGGAACGTTCTTGTAATATCAGGCGAATGTTGCACCCTAAAATAAATAATGTATAACTGGATCGTTTTAGTGTTTTGGGAACATGTCTTTTGTGATGTCTCCACAATGTTCCCACCAGACTGTTCCCACAACCTAATTCAATATTCTGGGAACCTTTTAAAAAAACAGCTTAATAAATGTGTTCTGGAAACATTCTTGTAAAATCAGGTGAGTGTTTTTTGCACCCTAAAAGAAACATTGTAGAATCATCCGCACAACAGGACAGTTTTTGTGTTTTGGGAACATGTCTCTTGTGATGTCCCCATTTTGTTCTCTTCCCACAACTTAATAGAACATTCTGGAAACATTTAAAGAACAGATGATTAAATGTGTTCTATGAACGTTCTTGCAACACCAGGTGATTGTTTTATACAAATATTCTATAATAATCCTATATATGAGTCTCAATCAGAGACAACGACTACCATCTGTCTCTGATTGAGAACCCACACTAGGCTGACATAGAAACAGACAAACTAGACACACAACATAGAATTCCCACCCAGCTCACGTCCTGACCAACTCCAGGGGTGTCAAACTCATTCCACGGAGGGCCTAGTGTCTGCAGGTTTTTGGTTTTTCCTTTCAATAAAGCCCTAGACAACCAGGTGTGGGGAGTTCCTAACTAATTAGTGATGTTAATTCATCAATCAAGTACAAGGGAGGAGCGAAAACCCGCAGACACTCGGCCCTCCGTGGAATGAGTTTGACACCTGTGAACTAAACACATACAAAACAGGTCAGGAACGTGACAGTTCTGGGAAGCTTTACAGAACCCATTTGGATTGCTGGGTTGGCAAAATACACAGGGTACTAGGTAATTGAACTAGATATGTACATATAACTAGGAATAAAGTGACAGATGTTAAACAGTCGCAGCAGCGTATGTGATGAGTAACATAAAACATTTGTGCAAAAAGGGTCAGGGGGTGGGGTGTCATACATACTATGGATAATTTAGCTGTTTGATTTAGAATGTTATGACCCCTTTAGGTATTAAAAATATATATAAAACAATAATTTTATAAAATATTGAATTTGGCCTTTACTACTATAGCCCAGAGAAACACATTGAATAGCACATTCGTAAATTGCAAAACAAAGACAAAAATAAATCAGTAGAAACAAGCTTTTGAAGTGTTAGTCCTTTATCTAGGAGATATAAGAAAGCTCAGGAAATATATATTTTTTTACACATACCGAACACCTTTTTTGGGTAGTGACAAAACTACCTTGATACTTCCATTTATTTTTTAAAACCGGTGCCGGTTACCTTCAGACGAGGGACACTTTAGACGAGTGACACGGAGAACACCATCGCGTGAGAGTCTCCCCTTTCCACAGAGTGGTCGTGATATTGTGTAGGTCAAACCATTTAGACGCTACAGGCGTTTTCGCGAGAAGACCAATTTAGTTCTGCCACCTTTCACCGCAGAAGCGGAGGTGCGACATCGGCGGACGCAGTGGATTGAGAACCACTAAACTGACAGATTTTTACGAGGATTGTTTTATTATGTTACTTAGACACACCGGTGAGTCAATCGACTATAGAGGTTTACTAACTATTTAGCAGTGTTATGGCTTGGGGGTAGAAGCTGTTCAGGGTCCTGTTGGCTGTTGGTTCCAGACTTGGTGCATCGGTACCGCTTGCCGTGCGGTAGGAGAGAGTCCACGACTTGGGTGGCTGGAGTCTTTGACAATTTTTAGGGACTTCCTCTGCCTGGTACAGGCAAGATGCTATCAATGGTGCAACTGTAGAACTTTTTGAGGATCTGAGGGCCCATGCCAAATCTTTTCAGCCTCCTGCATGGGAAGAGGCGTTGTCATGCCCTATTCACGACTGTGTTGGTGTGTGTTCCGTTCACCTACTCCGCGTTTCACAAAAACACGGTGGTTGGAACCAAAAATCTCAAATTTGAACTCCTCAGACCAAAATACAGATTTCCACCGGTCTAATGTCCATTGCTCGTGTTTCTTGGCCCAAGCAAGTCTCTTCTTATTATTTGTGTCCTTTAGTAGTGTCTGTTACTTGAACTTTGTGAAACATTTATTTGGGCTGCAATTTCTGAGGCTGGTAAATAAATAACGTATCCTTCGCAGCACAGGTAACTCTGGGTCTTCCTTTTCATGTGGCGGTCCTCATGAGAGCCAGTTTCATCATAGCGCTTTGTGGTTTTTGCAACTGCACTTTAAAAAAAATCAAATTTCTTTACATTTTCCGGGTTGATTGACCTTCATGTCTTAAAGTAATGATGGACTGTTGTTTCTCTTTGTCTATTTGAGCTGTTCTTGCCATAATATCGACTTGGTCTTCTACCAATAGGGCTATATTCTGTATACCAACCCTAACTTGTCACAACACAACAGATTGGCTCAAACATATTAAGATGAAATTCCACAAATTAACTTTTAGCAAGGCACACCTGTTAATTAAAATGCATTCCAGGTGACTACCTCATGAAGCTGGTTGAGAGAATGCCAAGAGTTTGCAAAGCTGTTACCAAGGTAAAGAGTGGCTACTTTGAAGAATTTGTGTAACACTTTTTTAGTTACTACAAGATTCCATATGTGTTATTTCATAGTTCTGATGTCTTCACTATTATTCTACAATGTAGAAAATAGTAAAAAATAAAGAACAACCCTTGAATGAGTATGTGTGTTCAAACTTTTGATTGGCACTGTATATTATCCATGTCCTTGCTCAGTCACAATTCCAAGAACCATAGGATATTACAATTATTCACTCCGCTTTGACAGGGTAGTCTCAAACGCAGCTCGTCTAGTTTGTTCTCCAGTGATTGTATGTTTGTCAATAGAACGGAGGGTAGAAGCGGTTTATGAACTCGCCGTCATAGTTTCGTCTCCGTGCCCAGTGCCCATACGTCAGCTTCTCTCACTCCGCCTTTTTCTTTTCAAAGTCTCTGGGATTAGGGCCTGGGTGAGCAGTATGTCCAGCTCCTCAGATTCCTTGAAGTACAAATCTTCACCCGAATCGAGGTTAGTGATCGCTTTTCTGATGTCAAGAAGCTATTTTCGGTCACAGGAAACGATGGCGGAAACATTATGTAGAAAAAAAGTTCAGATCAGCACAAAAAAAACATAAAATAACAGAATTGGTCAGGAGCCCGTAAAAGGGTTGCTATTCATTGCAGTGCCATTCTCTACCAGTTGTCTGTGTGGTTGGTCCTTCAGCTGGTGTAAATGTTTGACAAAATATCGACAGGAAAATAATATTTACTTAACCTTGTAGAACGCTGGTAGCGTCGTTGAAATTTCTATCACCTGGCACACGCGCAAAACCATGTTAACACCAGCAGACTCGGTCTCAACCTTTAAGTCTTTACTGAAGACTTATCTCTTCAGTAGGTCATATGATTGAAAGTAGTCTGGCCCAGGAGTGTAAAGGTGAACGGAAAGGCTCTGGAGCAACGAACCGCCCTTGCTGTCTCTGCCTGGCCGGTTCCCCTCTCTCCACTGGGATTCTCTGCCTCTAACCCTATTACAGGGGCTGAGTCACTGGCTTACTGGTGCTCTTTCATGCCGTCCCTGGGAGGGGTGCGTCACTTGAGTGGGTTGAGTTACTGACTTGATCTTCCTGTCTGGGTTGGCGCACCCCCTTGGTTTGTGCTGTGGTGGAGATCTCTGTTGGCTATACTCGGCCTTGTCTCAGGATTATACGTTGGTGGTTGAAGATATCCCTCCAGTGGTGCGGGGGCTGTGCTTTGGCAAAGTGGGTGGGGTTATATCCTTCCTATTTGGCCCTGTCCGGGGGTATCTTCGGATGGGGCCACAGTGTCTCCTGACCGCTCCTGTCTCAGCCTCCAGTATTTATGCTGCAGTAGTTTGTGTCGGGGGGCTAGGGTCAGTTGGTTATACCTGGAGTACTTCTCCTGTCTTATCCAGTGTCCTGTGTGAATTTAAGGATGCTTTCTCTAATTCTCTCGTTCTCTCTTTCTTTCTCTCTCTCTGAGAACCTGAGCCCTAGGACCATACGTCGGGACTGCCGGGCGTGGTGGCTCCTTGCTGTCCCCAGTCCGCCTGGCCTTGCTGCTGTTCCGGTTTCAGCTGTTCTGCCTGCGGTTATGGAACCGCCACCTGTCCCAGACCTGTTGTTTTTCAACTCTTAATGATCGGCTATGAAAAGCCAACTGAAAATTATCCATGATTATTATTTGACCATGCTTGTCACTTATGAACATTTTGAACATCTTGGCATAGTTCTGTTATAATCTCCACCCGGCACAGCCAGAAGAGGACTGGCCACCCCTCATAGCCTGGTTCCTCTCTAGGTTTCTTCCTAGGTTTTGGCCTTTCTTGGGAGTTTTTCCTAGCCACCGTGCTTCTACACCTGCATTCTAGCTGTTTGGGGTTTTAGGCTGGGTCTCTGTACAGCACTTCGAGATATTAGCTGATGTACGAAGGGCTATATAAAATAAACTTGATTGATTGAGTTGGTATGCATGCATTGCGTGCATGAACTTTCATCTTGGGCACGTGCCTTAGCTGATGAGCAAACAAGTATTGATTGCCACGCACAAAGACCCATGTTTAACTGACGCAAGCAGTAAAATTAGATTTGAAAAATAGATGAAAAAAAACACTTTATGGAACAGCGGGGACTGTGAAGCAAAACAAACATTGGCACAGACACATACATACACACGATAACATACGCACTATACATACACATGGATTTAGTACTGTAGATATGTGGTAGTGGTGGAGTAGGGGGCTGAGGACACACAGTGTGTCATGAAATCTGTGAATGTTTAGTAATGTTTTTGTCACGAACGTCGTTGTAAGGATTGTCGGACCAAAGTGCAGCGTGGTGTGGGTTCAACATATTTATTTAGTGAACCGGCACAAAAAAAACAATCAAGCACAAACGGAACGTGATGCTATGGCCTGCTCACAGGCAACTAACAAAAACCACGATCCCACAAAAACCCAGTGGGAAAAGGCTGCCTAAATATTATCCTCAATCAGAGACAACGATAAACAGCTGCCTCTGATTGGGAACCATACCATGCCAACATAGAAAACAAAACACCTAGTTAGGAACCCCCCCCCCCCCCCCCCCTAGTCACACCCCGAACTAACCAAAATAGAGAATTGAAAAAGGATATATTGTCAGGGCGTGACTGTACCCACCCCCCAAAGGTGCGGACTCCGGCCGCAAAACCTGAAACCAACTGGGGAGGGTAGGGGGGTGACTAGCGTCGGTGGCGGCTCCAGTGCGGGTCTTTGCCCTCGCCCAGACCACGGGTCCGGCCATGGAGCCGGGTAGAACGCCGTGCCCGGACTGGGCCTCAGCGCAGAGGAGGACCCCGGCCATGGAGCTGTGTTGAACGCCGCACCCGGACTGGGCACCGGCGCAGAGGAAGGCTCCGGCCATGGAACTGGACTGGACACCGTACCCGGACTGGGTACCGGCTCAGAGGTAGTCTCCTGCCATGGAGCAGGACTGGACGCCGTGCCTGGACTGGGCATCGGCGCAGAGAAGGGCTCCTGCCATGGAGCTGGAGGTTCCAGACCGTGGACCGTCTCAGGAGGTTCCGGACCATGGACCGTCTCAGGAGGTTCCTGACCGTGGACCGTCTCAGGAGGTTCCTGACCGTGGACCGTCTCAGGAGGTTCCTGACCGTGGACCGTCTCAGGAGGTTCCGGACTGTGGACCGTCTCAGGAGGTTCCGGACTGTGGACCGTCTCAGGAGGTTCCGGACTGTGGACCGTCTCAGGAGGTTCCGGACTGTGAAACGTGGCCTGATGCTCAGGACTGTGAACCATCGCCGGAAGCTCTGGACTGGGGACCGTCGCCTGAAGCCCTGGACTGGGGACCGTCGCCTGAAGCTCTGGTCTGGGGACCGTCACCTGAAACTGGGGACTGGGGACTGTCGCCTGAAGCCCTGGACTGGGGACCGTCGCTTGAAGCCCTGGACTGGGGACCGTCGCCTGAAGCTCTGGCCTGGGGACCGTCACCTGAAACTGGGGACTGGGGACTGTCGCCTGAAGCTCTGGACTGGGGACCGTTGCCTGACGCTCTGGACTGGGGAGGCGCACTGGAGGCCTGATGCGTGGGGCCGGCACAGGTGGCACCGGACTGGTGACACGCACTTCATGGTGAGTGCGGGGTGCAGGCACAGGACGTACCTGACTGGGAAGGCGCACTTGAGGGAGAGTGCGAGGAGCAGGCACAGGACGTACCGAACTGGGGACATTTACTTCAGGGAGAGTGCGAGGAGCAGGTACAGGACGTACCGGACTGGGGACACGCACTTTAGGGAGAGTGCGAGGAGGAGGCACAGGACGTACTGGGCTGTGGAGACGCACTGGAGACCTGGTGCGTAGAGCTGGCACAGATGGTGCCGGAACGATGACACACTCCGCACGGTGAGTGGGGGGAGCTAGCACAGGACGTACTGGGCTGTGGAGGCGCACTGGAGACCTGGTGCGTAGAGCCGGCACACATGGTACCGGACAAATGACACACTCCTCAGTACGAGTATGGGGAGCTGGCACAGGTGGCATCAGACGGCTAACATGCCCATCAGGGCGAATGCCGTGCATACTACGCCAAACCCACAGCTCTCTCGCTTCACTCTCCTCCAATTTATCAAACAACTCCTCAAAGGTCTCTAACTCTCCCCTCCGTTCACTCTCCTCCAATTTAACCAATAACTCCTCGACGGTCTCTGACTCACCCCTCAACTTCGCCGACCACCCCGTGTTCCCCCCCCCAATTTTTTTTGGAGGCTGCTTTTAGGGCTTGCATCGTGGCCGCGAACCCGGGCGTCGTCGCTGTCCTTCCTTGCGTCTGCTTCCATGGAAGGCTTTCGTCTCCTGCCATTATCTCTTCCCAAGTATCCTGCCAGGCCCAGGATACCCTCACCTCCTGTGCAGGCTGCTTGGTCCGTGAGGGGTGGGATCGTCTGTCACGAACGTCGTTGTAAGGATTGTCGGACCAAAGCAGCGTGGTATGGGTTCAACATATCTATTTAGTGAACCGGCACAAAAAAAACAATCAAGCACAAACGGAACGTGACGCTATGGCGTGCTCACAGGCAACTAAGCAAAACCACGATCCCACAAAAACCCAGTGGGAAAAGGCTGCCTAAATATGATCCCCAATCAGAGACAACGATAAACAGCTGCCTCTGATTGGGAAACATACCATGCCGACATAGAAAACAAAACACCTAGATAGGAACACCCCCCCCCAGTCACACCCCGACCTAACCAAAATAGAGAATAAAAAAGGCTCTCTATGGTCAGGGCGTGACAGTTTTTAAAATTGTATAAACTGCCTTAATTCAGCTGGACCTCAGGAAGAGTATGCTGCTTTAGGAGCAGCTAATGGAGATCCATAATAAATACAAAATACAATACAAAATGTTTTGAAGTCAGTTTAATACTACTCCCAAGTGGCGCAACGGTCTATGGCACTGCATCTCAGTGCTAGAAGCGTCACTACAGAAACCCTGGTTTGAATCCAGGCTGTATCACAATCGGCCGTGATTAGGAGTCCCATAGGAGGCGAACAATAGCCCAGCGTCGTCCGGGTTTGGCCGGTATAGGCCGTCATTGTAAATAAGAATTTGTTCCTAACTGACTTGCCTAGTTAAATAAAGGTTAAATAAATGTAAAAAAATACATTCAATATTTTGTCTCAAATTTCGATGGCACGGACAATCAGCAGACTATGTTTATTCAACATTCATGACAGACAAGGGAGTTTTCGTTTTTTATTCTATGTAGCCTAAATGTGTGTGGCTAGGCCATACCGTCAATGGAAAGCTTCACCACAGTCAATTGAAAGAATCACCACATTCGAGACTAGCCTAGGCCTAGTCTGATTAATCAGGCTGTAATACACACATTTGCTATACAGCCTGAGACATCAGGGGCGTGTGCTTAAATTGTGTAAATGTCCTTACAAGCCAGAATGTTGAATACAATTACATTTAAACGTACTCTACTGGTTGTATGTGAGGTTTCACCTGCTGCTCGAAAATTGAGACAAAATAGAGTAGTGTTATTACTCCAACTTTCAGTAGCTGGTCTCTATATCGGTTTGTACTTCCGGTTTTTATTTTCAATAATGATACAATTTGCAAACAAACACTTGCACAATATGGCCGAGCCTAACGAAACCACAGACCAAATTTCAAACACTTCCAGCTGATTGCGAGGGAACATGCTTCGGTTGACTACATCATCTGCAATGAGTCAAGAGATTTAATATACAAACGATGGAACGTACCAGCTGGAAAAAGCCAAACAAACAACACGTTCAACCGCTAAAAGGACCATTAGCATGTACAACGTGTAACCTCATATCATTTCCTTCAACATTCTCTCTCTCCCTTGCAGAGACTATTACTGCGACTCTCCGTAGAGAATATTACAGTAACTTTTTTCAAACTGATATCATGGGGTAACCATGGTAACGTCTGATGTTTAAGCAAGCCTAGGCCTACTTCCTACCTGTTTAAAACGCAATAGGCTACAACCCAAGCTAGGATACCCCAAGTATTTTATTGATTTATTGACCATCTAAATTCACAACTTTGTGGTGTCTAATGTAAAAAGATAGGGTTTTATCGACGTTTTGAACTGTAGGCATATTCAATCATCACAGTTTGAATTGATGACTTGAACTTAGCGTAGCCATACATACAGACAACCAATGCTCTGTGTGCTTTTTCTTTGTTAAAATGACCCAGGGATTGAGCTTCGGACAGACCACACAATACTGTACTTTTGTCCGTTTTCTTCACTCATTAATTCGGTCGGACAAAACACCATTGATTCCTCCGGATTTTCCCCTCTAGAACTCTGCGCTTGCCAGTTCACCCGCTCGACTGATTACTTTTACGTCGCAAGGTCCCGTTGCCTTTTGTCTGTGCATTGCGACCCACTTTGGACTGGACTGCTGTATCTCGAAGGTTGCTACTGAGGTCTACAACCTTTTAACTTTATTCACCATCATAGTGAAGAGAAATAGCTTGAGATGGGTAAGTGAAATACAATTGTTTTCTTCTTGTTTATGATTTATTGGCGACTTGTTGATGCTACTTCCGAACAAGGATAACGGAACGTGGGGTGCTGCGGTGATTGACACTTTCTGACACTGGATGAACGATGTTACAATAGAGCGTTTGAATTGCTGATTCGGAAACTGTTTAAATCATATTGCTAGTGCATACATTTTAGAAAGAGGAATGCAATGTCCCCGCATGTGGAATAAAGGTGTTTTCATGATCTATTAAATA